>NW_026929683.1:0-38404 GCF_032062105.1 Saccostrea cuccullata | reverse complement strand
CATATCCTTTTCTGGTATGCCAGATGCCATTTTTCTCCAAAATCTTCAATATGAAACAGACTCTCGCCTTGTTCAATACTGTTGACAAATATGTCAACAAGGCAAAAACATTCCTGTTTCTCAGAAGTGCTGAAACAAGCTTCTGCTGCACATGGTGTTATCTGCTTTACAATATCATCTTTAACATCATCATCTCCTAGGCGGTACGCTGTTTTAAATGTGTGGTTACACTATCTGTGGGCCATTACATGTACACTTCCAGTGTGCAGTAGAATGATGCTCTTAACTGCTTCAGGAAGAGTCATGTTACGCTTCAGAACATCTTTGATCTTTTGATTATGAGACTCGATTCTAGTGTTTGTTGTGTTTCCCAAATTAATTTGCTTAAATGTTTTGTAGTATGCCCAATACTGTACTTGATGTTGCTTTCTTAATTCTTGTTGTAATACGCCATGAAGTTCTCAGTTGTAGTGGCTGTCAAATGACCTAAAGATCTGTCAAAAGCTGATTTTAATTTGGAAAAAAACAAGTACTTGGAAAGATTTTTAAGGTCACCTTCTGTTTCGTGAGATATTGATAATCTATTAATGAATCTATCTCTAGCATGAATGACATGAAATTTATATAATTGATTATCTGCCCCTGGAATGACTTGTTTGGCAATTTTTTCCATATATTTATCTTATACAACTACTTTACCTTTTGCTAATTCATGAATTCTTGATATCTCTGTCATGACAGCTGATAGCAAAGACCATGTTTTGCGATGGGAAACACAAATGAGGGCAAGACCAAAGGAGTTTTCATTTTATTGGGAGTTGATTGTATACACTCTCTTTATGCACTTTCTCAGAACATACAGTGTTTTGAACTAATCACCACTTTAATAGAAAAATCATCAATGGAAAGTTATTGCGCTGACAAGAAATAGTTCATCAAAATGATCAAGAAAAATAAACAATTTGCTCTTTATCAAGATATATATATATATATTTTTTATTGAAATGCTTCGAAACATTTGATTCTGAGACTAACTCTAAATAACAGTTTTTATTTGTTAATATTCCCACACTCGGTAACAGTGCGGAAGGTTTCAGAAATCTGCTTCAGTATATACAGCCTCTGATATGCGCGATATATAGAGACACGTGGTCAGTAATCTAGTAAATGTAGTAAGTCCTCTGCTGGCTGCGCTGATTGGCTGACAAAAATTCTTACTGACGTAGATTTTAAGAAGATCTCCAGCAAACCAAAACAACAGAAGGTTTGCAGGGGTATATTTAATTCCTCCTGAGTCCCATCGTCGTGCAACATGCATCTAAAGTCAGCCAAACTTAATGACAAATCTAACAAGAATGCCGCTGCCAATTCAAAAATAAAATATTTTGCATTTATAAACACTGTACACAAATAAAGGCAAAATTATTTGAAATTAATACTTAATTTCAAGTACAATTTACCCCCACACACCTGAGGTTACTTATTTTTCTTTTAACAAAAAAACATACCCAAAACTTATATTAGGCATGGTATATTTTTTTCTATTACGTATGGGTATTTTTTTTTTCATTAAAAGAAAAATAAGTAACGTTAGGTGCCTGTGAATTTACCGTCGCTGGCAGAGTTCTCCTGGGCTGCCACTAGTTTCTCATGATTACCTACATGTACCCAGCATCATCTTTAATTTGCACGGTATCTGAAAACAGAAAAGAAATAAAATATCAAAAGAAAAATTATCTTGGAAAAACGTGGAGAAAAAACAATTAGTGAAGTACAGAATTTTACAAAGTTTCTCTGAAAAACTGCTGATCACGTTAAAGGACTTGGGAATCGCCAGAGCTGCGAACTTCACTGACGTTTCTATTTACAGTGACTTCATTTTCTATGAGGTAAGAAAGTAAACAATAAAAGGTGTTCAGAGAGAGAGAGAGAGAGAGAGAGAGAGCTAGATGATTAGAACGAAGTGAAATATATTAATAAAACATTTATATTTACCTGTAAAAAGAAATATGGCATCTATTTTTGCATAATTTTTTGTTTTCAAAATCGATTAACTAAAACCAGGTATTACGAGTTCACCCACCACTGTAGACTTCAGAGGGACTGAATGCCTCTTTGGGTACAGCATCCGCATTGTACGGGCAGATTCCAGTAGCAGCAAACCCATTCACAATCTTTGACGACTCTCTTGCCATCTCCATCCAGACGGAAGGGAACAGGGGGAAGAAGTTGGAATGACCTACTGTACATCCAGTCTCCGCCATCAACTCGCTTGTCTTCTTCCTCCACTTGGACTTCATTGGTCCAAAAAATTTTCTGCAAAAAATCATTTGGTAGATATATCGATTGATTGTATAGTGTTGAACGTCCCTCTCGAGAAGTTTTTACTCATATGGAGACGCCACCACTTGCCGATGAAGGGCTTCAAATTGACCTTTACTCGGCACTCAGGGCCATTGAGCAGTGAGAGATCTTGATCGTGCCAACGCCTGCCGCTCACACTTCATTAGTCCAAAAAATTTTCTGCAAAAAATCATTTGGTAGATATATCGATTGATTGTATAGTGTTGAACGTCCCTCTCGAGAAGTTTTTACTCATATGGAGACGCCACCACTTGCCGGTGAAGGGCTTCAAATTTTGACCTTTACTCGGCACTCAGGGCCATTGAGCAGTGAGAGATCTTGATCGTGCCAACGCCTGCCGCTCACACAGGCCCTCGGTTTTTAAGGTCTCATCAGAAGGACCAACAACTTTCACTTAAAAATGCCGAGCGCATGGCGAAGGAACCGTTGCTCCCCATTTACACGACTAGGTCAGTCATGGCCGAGATACGAATTCACGACCTCCCGATCACGGAGCGAGCGCTCTATCGACTGAGCTACCGTGAACGGTATTTGGTAGATATAAGTATTACATATAAATATTAAAAAAAAAAAATAAATAAAGACACGCAAGAAGTAAAGTACTGCGGAATTACTTATTTTTATGGGGAATAAGTTTGTAGACCAACGTTATAATAATATATCAATATTTTTCCTTAAACCACGAAGATTTGTAACCAATATTTTCACAGTATTCTCACCTGTCCAGTGGCTGGAGCCAGTTAAAGGTGTGCAATGGCAATTCTACTAAAATGATGTTGTTCTCCCTGGCAGTACTCAAGAGTTCCACGTGGTGGTGGGAATCGTGGCCATCAAATATCAGGATTTGAGGTCTCATTGGTCCAATGTTTTTTTTATAAAAACTTCCGTTAACCATATGAGAGCAAGGCCCTTTAATCAAGATAGTAAAGTTACGTTTTAGGTCACCTGAGTAAACTCTGGTGACCTATTGCTATCCGTTTTCGTCCGTCGTCATGCATCGTGCATTTGAACATTTTCATCTTCTTCTCTGCAACCACTTAACCAATTTCAACCAAATTTGGCGCAAAGCATCTATGGGTGAAAGGAAACAAAAATTGTGAATTTCATGATCCCTGCCCCCCTGGGGCCTGAGGGGTGGGGCCAAAACCACTAAAATTAGTGCAATCTTTGAAAATCTTCTCCTTTACTCCTGGACATCAAGCAGTTAAACTGTTGGCATGATTGTAATCAGCATTGAGTCCTCTACCAAAATTGTGAAATTCATGGCCCTGGGGTCAGGGGTTCTAGTGCTAGGGCGGGGCTAAATAAGTATACAGGGAAAATGCATTATTTCTTTTGAAAATCTTCTTTTGGCAAAGCTTCAAAGGCTAGTGTAGGTTCTGAACTTTTCAAATTATGACTCCAGGTAGAGCAGGGCCACAATAGGGAATCCATTTTTTATATTAAAAAAACACATATAGAAAAAATCCTCTTAAAAGCCCTTGGACCAGAGCAGCTGAAACTCATATTGAAGGGTAAGGAATGTCCACACTAATTTTAATTTTTCATTGAAACATATAGTAAAAAGTTTTCTTAATCTTCTCGTCAAGAACCACTGGGCCAGATTTGATGAACATACATGTATGTGAAAGCAACCTAAATCAAATAAGAATTTTACTATTTTTATTGATTTTTTAAGTGCATTTGCACTTAAATGTGCAAAAAGGAAGTTGCGCTGCCCTAGGCCGCCATGTTGCATGATGGGATTTTTTTTTATCATTCTTGAATAACATATTGTAAAGTCTAACTACCCACCAAATTTCATTCAGATATGACAACCTTCGATTTGGACAGTTCTGCATGGTTTTCTCGCGGACTTGCTCTTAAAAGAACAAGAGGCCCATTGGCCTTATAGGTCACCTGAGCATTATACAACTTTCAAGTGATTGAAACTGATTCATGTTTTAAGTCAGATGCTATGGCATTCACAATTTTGAAAGAGGCACAATTGATCAACATAACTATACACTTAGCAGTTGCTTAGTTTGGTTACTTAATACCCATAGGCAAGGTGTGGGAACAAAAATGCATTTCAATTAATCATTCAGCAATAATCAGTAGTGCCCTTTCCACTCATGAACCCCTGACCCTTAGGCCTAGATCTATACAAAATATTGCACAATTTTTTAAAAGGAATCCTTGCTTTTCAAAAATATTTGATTAATACCAAGAAGCAGATTTCAAACAATTCATTCATTTTCAGTATAGAAGTTAAATGTCCCGCTTCTATGGTAGCCCTGATCCTTGGGCCTTGAAATTCACAATTCTGGAAGACTAGGGAAATTGCTCATAATAACTTTAAAGGTAGTTCATCTGCTTAATACCCAGGAGCAGAGAAGAAAATTTTCAAAGATTAAATGTATTTACACTATATAATCAATAGAGCTCCACCCTTACACCAGAACCCCTGACCCTGGGGATATAAAATTCACAATTTTGGAAGAGGCATTCTTGTGCATCACAAATATGTATTAACCCCTTCACTTCCGTACCGGTCAAATTGACCGGTGGCGCGTTAAAACACGACTTCGCGAAAATAAGATCTCCGTATCTATTTTGTGGTAGCATGAAGGTATATAAGCTATATATCATCTTTTTGGAAATTTTCTCTACTTTTAAAATATCTAAAAAGATTATATCTTGATTGCCGGTATTTAATCGATTTTACGTTGTAAAGACAAACGAGACTTTTTGAAAATGGCGTAATTTTCGAAAGCGATTGCCGATTTTCCAGACGATTGACAATTTTTTTCCTGATTAACTTTATAAGAAAACATGGTATATTCTTAAAGCATATTTTCTCTACTTTTAAAATATGTAAAAATTATTTTATTATTTTAAGCTATATTTTAAAAACAAGAATTTTCTTGCACTTATGTGTTTTTTCTCGATTTTATTCGTAATATTTAAACAAAGCTCAGTTTTACGTTTATTTCTGTGTTGAAATAGGGAAAGTAAAATAAAGCTGGTAAAAGTAGAGAAAATTTCCTTTCCAACAAGCCCTTATAGGCCCTCTTACGCTTAGTATTTTCTTAATTACGATAATTTGAATTTGTGACTTTTGCATATTTTTTTTGGAAAAATCGGTCAATATTTACATGTAACGTCAAGGTCGATATTGTTGCGTTTTACTCGAAACAACAAATTATTTTATAAGAATTTTTTGGACAATTTAAATATATTTTTTACTGAAATAAATGCATAATACAAAAAAAAATAGATTTCAAAAAACAAATATATACTTTCGTTCTGCCTTTTGTGAAGTGAATGTTGATTTATTCATCTACATGTAATGATGTATATTTCATGAAGTGATATACAATATTGATAAAAATTGTAGATTTCCAAAACGTCGATCTTTACTAAAAAAAAATCAATCAGATTTTTAATATTGTTGTATCTTGTTATACTGTATACTTATTAATTTGCAATTCAATTAGATCTACATTTAATAATACAAAAACACGCATTTATAAATACGATTCGTCACTGTATGAGTTGATACGAATTGAAATAACCACGTGTTTTCGCTATGGCAGCAGTAAACAACATGATGGCAATCCGAAATCTGAACATCAATTTTCATGATTATTTCACGACGAAGATCCTCACATCAATGAATCAAACTAGTGCTAATTGTAACGGGGACCGTTACAGATGTTCCCCAAACGCTCCCCAACTCCCTTTTGGTGCCATATTCCCTGTAAGCTTCATTAAATAAGACAAACTCTATGCATCTGAGATTTTAACAACATTTAAAAAGAAGTGTACAAAAATCATTTAAACTTTAGCATTGCACGCGTGCACATGTGAATGCATTTGCGTCAGAACCATATCATCTTGTCTACACAATCTATATTTTTAATACACTGAATATTAAAGTATTTAATCCAAAATTATTTAAAAAATACGCTCATTCAAGTGTATGTTTGATTTTACTCATTTCACGTGCACGCATTCGCATACATGAGCATGGTGACCATACCTTCTTGTAGAAGTCCATTACATCTATCTATGTTCTAAATTCCACCCCGTTTGGGTGAAAACTAAGGGAGTTATAGCTGTTTAAAGTTTCAGTCAATTAGATTGAAGCACATGTACACGCACGTGTATGCATGTGCATGGTGACCATACCTACTTGTAGATGTCCATTATATCTATCTATGTTCCAGATCCCATCCTGTTTGGTTGAAAACCAAGGGAGTTATAGCTGTTTAAAGTTTCAGCCAATCAGATTGCAGCGCACGTGTATGCACGTGTTTTCATGATAATTGCTTTATTTCATGTTGTAGGATATCCTAATGCATGACTATGTTCAAAATTTCAAAGGATTTCGTCAAAACACAAGAAAGATATTGAGACTTTAGTTGCAGCCAATCAGAGCGAAGTGCACGTGCATGCGCGTGAGATCTTGCTATTTTCATCATGTCGTCATGTCTATGCTACTAATATATCCTCACATTATGGGTTTCAAAGCATTTCATCTAAAAATAGAACAGTTGTGGCTATATCTATTATATTGGTCATTTCACGTGTTGCACGTGCACGCTCTTGCAAGCACGTGCGCGCAAAATGACCTTAATTCCGCAAATCTACATAACATGTCTACTAACCCTAAAAAGGTTTTACCTACATCGGACGAACAGTTTACAAGATCATTCCCGGACAAAAAAGTTCCAGGAAGAAGAAGAAGAAGAAGAAAAATAATAGTAACTAGTGCTAATTGTAACGGGAACCGTTACAGATGTTCCCCAAATGCTCCCCAACTCCCTTTCGGTGCCATATTCCCTGCAAGTTTCACTAAATAAGACAAACTCTATGCATTTGAAACTTTAACAACGTTTACCCAGAAGTGTACCAAGTTTATTCAAATTTTAGCAGTGCATGCGTGCGCATGTGAATGCATGTGCGTAATGACCATATCATCTTGTCTACACAATCTATATATTTCGATATACTAAATATTAAAGTATTTAATCCAAAAGTATTTAAAAAATTAGCTCATTCAAGTGTATATTTGATTTTGCTCATTTCACGTGCACGCACATGCATACATGAGCATGGTGACCATACTTTCTTGTAGATGTCCATTACATCTATCTATGTTCTAAATCCCATCCTGTTTGGTTGAAAACCAAGGGAGTTGTAGCTCTTTAAAGTTTCAGCCAATCAGATTGCAGCGCATGTACACGCACGTGCATGCATGTGCATGGTGACCATACTTTCTTGTAGTAGTCTATTATATCTATCTATGTTCCAATTCCCATCCTGTTTGGTTGAAAACCAAGGGAGTTATAGCTATTTAAAGTTTCAGCCAATCAGATTGCAGCACACGTGCATGCACGTGTTTTCATGATAATTGCTATATATCATGTTGTAGGATATCCTAATGCATGGCTATGTTCAAAATTTCAAAGGATTTTGTCAAAAAACAAGAAAGATATTGAGACTTTAGTTTCAGCCAATCAGAGCAAAGCGCAGGTGCATGCGCGTGAGATCTTGCTATTTTTACCATGTCATATTGTCTATGCTACTAATATATCCTTATATTATGAGTTTCAAAGCATTTCATCAAAAATTGAAAAAGTTACGTCTATATCAATTATATTGATCATTTCTCGTGTTGCACGTGCGCGCTCTTGCAAGCACGTGCGCGCAAAATGACCTTCGTTCCGCACATCTACATCACATGTCTTCTGACCCTAAAAACATTTCACCTTAGTCGGATTTGTAGTTTACAAGATCATTCGTGGACAAAATTTTCCCAAGAAGAAAAATAATAACTAGTGCTAATTGTAACGGGGACCGTTACAGATGTTCCCCAAACGCTCCCCAACTTCCTTTTGGTGCCACATTTCCTGTAAGCTTCATTAAATAAGACAAACTCTATGCATTTGAGGCTTTAACAACATTTACCCAGGAGAAAGTACCAAGTTCATTCAAATTTTAGAATTTCACGCGTGCGCATGTGAATGCATGTGCGTAATGACCATATCATCTTTTCTATACAATCTTAATATTTTAATACACTAAATATTAAAGTAATTAATCCAAATGTATTAAAAAAATACTCTCATTAAACTGTATTTTTGATTTTACTCATTTCACGTGGAAGCACGTGCATACATGAGCATGATGACCATACCTTCTTGTAGAAGTCCATTACATCTATCTATGTTCTAAATCCCACCCTGTTTGGTTGAAAACCAAAGGAGTTTTAGCTGTTTAAAGTTTCAGCCAATCAGATTGCAGTGCACGTACACGCACGTGTATGCATGTGCATGATGACCATACCATCTTGTAGAAGTCCATTATATCTATTTATGTTCCAATTCCCATCCTGTTTGGTTGAGAACCAAGGGAGTTATAGCTTTTTAAAGCATAAGCCAATCAGATTGCAGCGCATGTGCATGCACGCTTTTTCATGATAATTGCTATATATTTTATTGTAGGATATCCTAATACATGCCTATGTTTAAAATTTCAAAAGATTTCGTCATAAAACAAGAAAGATATTGAGACTTTAGTTTCAGCCAATCAGAGCAAAGCGCACGTGCATGCGCGTGAGATCTTGCTTTTTTGACCATGTCTTCTTGTCTATGCTTCTAATATATACTTATAATATGAGATTCAAAGCATTTCATCAATAATTTAAATAGTTACGTCTGTATCAATTATGTTGGACATTTCTCATGTTGCACGTGCGAGCTCTTGCAAGCACACGTGCATGTACATGCTTTCATGATAATTCTTATATTACAGGCTGTAGATCTCCCTAATGTATAACTATGTTCAAAATTTCAAATGATTTTATCAAAAAACAAGAAAGATATAAAGACTTTAGTTTCAGCCAATCAGAGCAAAGCGCACGTGCAAGCGCGTGCAATATCGCTATTTTGACCATGTCATCTTGTGCATACTACCAATATATCCTTACATTATGAGTTTCAAAACATTTTGTTAAAAAATAGAAAAGTTACGGTTTTATCCATTATATATTGGTCATTTCAAGTTTTGCACGTGCGCGCTCTTGCAAGCACGTGCGCGCAAAATGACCTTGATTCCGCAAATCTACATAACATGTCTACTGACCCTAAAAACATTTCACCTAAATCGGATGTGTAGTTTACAAGATCATTCGCGGACAAAATTTTCCCGAGAAGAAAAATAATAATAACTAGAAAAGAAACTCGTTGCGAGCAACGAGAGGTCTTCCGTCTGATTCTGAAATAAAAGCCCGCAAAATCGATCTGAAAAAAATGATAAAACTTTTTAGGGAAACAAAGGGGATTAAACCCGGGTCGCCAGCATGAAAATCCAAAGCGCTTACCGTTACGCTCTTGGGACCACATCTCTAAATCTACTTGTATATACTTTGAAACAGTACATCTGTCTTAGAATAATGAAAGGCGGTCAGTATTTATAATTTTGCGTCAAACGCCACGAGTAAATCTTCGAGCCTTTTCTTTGGAATGTCCCATTGAATAGGTGTGATAGCTTCAATGGAAATAAATAATGAACGTTCTTATAGCTAAAATTTCAAGGAAAAGAAATTGTTTTTTACATTTACAAATTCTATGATGTAAATAGATAGGTAACACTCAATCAGTAAAAATGCTATAGCTTTTTACTTTTTAAAATTTCCTGTTTATCCCCATACTGAACTATCCTAATTAGTTAAACTTTCATGAAAATGTTGAAATGTTTCGCCGAAAAACATGTGTCACTCTAAGACGGTCAAAGAATCAAATACCATTTATGTTCAATAACTTAAATCATATCTTTGACACAAGAATATTAATATAAACTCAATTCTTCTAAACAATGGTTTTCTTATGTTTGTCTTTCCTTTTAGTTTAATATGACTTAAGTGTGCATGAGCAAAACAGTGGATACGTTTAATACTTACTATATACATCGATATTGTTTCTTAAAACTATTTGTAACTATGATTTAAGATATGTTTTTCCGCAAAACAAATGATAGTAGGTATGTATTTCATTTGCACATTTAGTCTTTTCTTTTTCTACTTTGAGAACCAGCCAAATTGAATTATAGAAGACGTTTGAGACGACCACGGATTTAAACTTAGTTTGACACAGAATTGCATCGTATCTACATCGTGACAATCCCCGTATTCCTTTACATTTCATTTATCCTTATTTACTTTCGTTAAAGCAAACGCTTGGCTGCCTCTGAAAACCCCTATTGCGAAATGTCGGAGTTGATATAGGCAACCGCCATATTGGACCCGCTTCAGATTTTTAAATATTAATATCTAGAGTTTGGATTTATCAATGTTCAAACAAATTATATAGTAAGCATTATAAGAACGGTCTCTATTAATATTCCAAACAAAAATGAAAAATATTGAAAAACAAAAAAGTTAGAAAATACGGACTTTTTAAATTCGCTTCCGCTAGCGACCGGAAGTACTGACGACACACGAAAAGGTGATTTCACATATCTAAAAGTCATCATCTATCATCTCTAACAAGTCTCCAGTTAATATCTTAAACCATTTTCGTAAAAAAGGGGGGACAAAAATTCATTTTAAAATCAGAAAACTGTCAATATCTTGGAACCGAATGTGAGTATTCCAAATTTTCCTTCTGATGAACAAAGTTCATAAAATGACGCATAATTCCTGAAAGATTCATTGTAAACCACTGAATAGTTTTTGAGAAATCGCCTGCACAAAATTTTTGGGAAAAAAATAAGAATAATAATAAGAAACAGTAGAATCACTAGAAGGTCTTCCGTGAAGACGGAAGACCTTAATAATAATAAGAAACAGAGTAAAAACAATATGTTCCCCAACTTCGTTTGGGGAACATAATAACTAGATGAGATCTCGTTGCGAGCAACGAGTGGGTCTTCCGTCCAATTCTTGATGAAATGAGATAAGATTTTGATTGCGATTTTCATTCTAAAATAATGATTTACCACAATCTGTAAAAAGACATTGAACATTAAAGTCTTTAAAAAATCGACCTTTTGCCCCTAACGGCCCCTAATTTTAGGAATCGGCCCTCTTTTTTCATATCATCTTAAAGATCTTAAGATTTTGAACATTTTGTGTTCAACGATTGTTCAGAAATTCTTTTTCGTTTTTGAGATATTAGAAAAAGAAACTTTTAGGGGCCAACCCTTCAACTCCTTAATGGGGACGTTTAGCAAAAAATATAAGTTGCATATTGTTTATAACATTATTTTGAACAACTTTTGTTCAATATTGCTTATCAAAATATTTCTCCCTTTCGAGATATAAAGCATCAAAGATTTAGCATTCTGGCCCCTTGTGGCCCCTAATTATGTACATACGACATGGAAATCATAATATATAGTTGTAGATGGTTGAGATGAACATCTTTGCTTCAGTAATGTATTACAAAGTATTAACCGATAAAGAGTTATCGATTGAAGACTTTTGGCCCCTCTTGGCCCCTAATTCGAGTTCCCAGCCCTTTTTCGGGATCTCATCTGAAAGATCTTAAGATTTTGAACATTTTGTGTTCAACAATTGTTCAGAAATTCTTTTTCGTTTTTGAGATATTAGAAAAAGAAACTTTTAGGGGCCAACCCTTCAACTCCTTAATGGGGACGTTTAGCAAAAAATGAAAGGTTGCATATTGTTTAGAACATTATTTTGAACAACTTTTGTTCAATATTGCTTATCAAAATATTTCTCCCTTTCGAGATATAAAGCATCAAAGATTTAGCATTCTGGCCCCTTGTGGCCCCTAATTATGTACCATACGACATGGAAATCATAATATATAGTTGTAGATGGTTGAGATGAACATCTTTGCTTCAGTAATGTATTACAAAATATTAACCGATAAAGAGTTATCGATTGAAGACTTTTGGCCCCTCTTGGCCCCTAATTCGAGTGCCCAGCCCCTTTTTCGGGATCTCCTCTTAAAGATCTTAAGATTTTGAACATTTTGTGTTCAACAATTGTTCAGGAATTTTTTTTCGTTTTTGAAATATTAGAAAAAGAAATTTTTAGGGGCCAACCCTTCAACTCCTTAATGGGGACGTTTAGCAAAAAATAAAAGGTTGCATATTGTTTAGAACTTTATTTTGAACAACTTTTGTTCAATATTGCTTATCAAAATATTTCTCCCTTTCGAGATATAAAGCATCAAAGATTTAGCATTCTGGCCCCTTGTGGCCCCTAATTATGTACCATACGACATGGAAATGATAATATATAGTTGTAGATGGTTGAGATAAACATCTTTGCTTCAGTAATGTATTACAAAATATTAACCGATAAAGAGTTATCGATTGAAGACTTTTGGCCCCTCTTGGCCCCTAATTCGAGTGCCCAGCCCCTTTTTCGGGATCTCATCTTAAAGATCTTAAGATTTTGAACATTTTGTGTTCAACAATTGTTCAGAAATTCTTTTTCGTTTTTGAGATATTAGAAAAAGAAATTTTTAGGGGCCAACCCTTCAACTCCTTAATGGGGACGTTTAGCAAATAATGAAAGGTTGCATATTGTTTAGAACATTATTTTGAACAACTTTTGTTCAATATTGCTTATCAAAATATTTCTCCCTTTCGAGATATAAAGCATCAAAGATTTAGCATTCTGGCCCCTTGTGGCCCCTAATTATGTACCATACGACATGGAAATCATAATATATAGTTGTAGATGGTTGAGATGAACATCTTTGCTTCAGTAATGTATTACAAAATATTAACCGATAAAGAGTTATCGATTGAAGACTTTTGGCCCCTCTTGGCCCCTAATTCGAGTGCCCAGCCCCTTTTTCGGGATCTCATCTTAAAGATCCTAAGATTTTGAACATTTTGTGTTCAACAATTGTTCAGAATTTCTTTTTCGTTTTTGAGATATTAGAAAAAGAAATTTTTAGGGGCCAACCCTTCAACTCCTTAATGGGGACGTTTAGCAAAAAATGAAAGGTTGCATATTGTTTAGAACATTATTTTGAACAACTTTTGTTCAATATTGCTTATCAAAATATTTCTCCCTTTCGAGATATAAAGCATCAAAGATTTAGCATTCTGGCCCCTTGTGGCCCCTAATTATGTACCATACGACATGGAAATCATAATATATAGTTGTAGATGGTTGAGATGAACATCTTTGCTTCAGTAATGTATTACAAAATATTAACCGATAAAGAGTTATCGATTGAAGACTTTTGGCCCCTCTTGGCCCCTAATTCGAGTGCCCAGCCCCCTTTTCGGGATCTCATCTTAAAGATCTTAAGATTTTGAACATTTTGTGTTCAACAATTGTTCAGAAATTCTTTTTCGTTTTTGAGATATTAGAAAAAGAAATTTTTAGGGGCCAACCCTTCAACTCCTTAATGGGGACGTTTAGCAAAAAATGAAAGGTTGCATATTGTTTAGAACATTATTTTGAACAACTTTTGTTCAATATTGCTTATCAAAATATTTCTCCCTTTCGAGATATAAAGCATCAAAGATTTAGCATTCTGGCCCCTTGTGGCCCCTAATTATGTACCATACGACATGGAAATTATAATATATAGTTGAAGATGGTTGAGATGAACATCTTTGCTTCAGTAATGTATTACAAAATATTGACTTTTAAAAAGTTATTGAATAAAAACTGTTGGCCCCTTTCAGCCCTTAATTTGATGAGTCAGCACATTTTTCTTGATATCATATGAAAGATCTTGATATTTTGCACAAATGTTGTTCAGTATGTTTTAACAAAATATTTATATTTTAAAAGATATGATACAAAATGTCTCAAATAATCACTCATAAAACGTGTCCTAAATTTTGACCCCTACCGAGCTTCCATACTAGGCACTTCCGGAAAATATCCTGACCATGTTGCAACGTGGCAACATGTCCTCTATCATCACTAAAAATTTCAGCTTTCTAGCTTGAGCCGTTTTTGAGTTCCATCACAGACAAGGAGGTCCTCCAAATTTTGTTCAAAGGTCGATAACTCCCGACCGGAAGTGAATTTCCAAAAAAAAATTTGCCGGAATTAACTTCAGATGAAAACGCATCGGCTGTGAAAATTTGAAGCAAATCGAACGAGCCATCTCCGAGAAATCGTCTGCACAAATTTTGTAAGAAGAAAAAAGAATAAAAATAATAATAATAATAATAACTAGAGCAAAGCTCGTTGCAAAGCAACGAGTAGGTCTTCCATCCTGTTTGACCGGAAGTAAACGGAAGAAATTTTCATTTTTTTTTTTTTTTTTTTACAAAATTGAGTAATAACGCTCAGCAATGTATAAATCACCTATATTTATGTTAATTTATGCTAAAATAAGCCATTTTTTGCTACTTCCGGTTTGACCGGAAGTGAGGACGACAGACGAAAAATTTATTTTTATGCTCCCAGAGACATATGTTACCCAAAAACGGGTTTAGAACGGCAAAAATACGCGTATTTAGACTACTTCCGGTTTGGCCGGAAGTGACAACGTCGGACGCATTTTAATGACACCACTAGATTAAGCTTGACATTTTGAACAACTTTGCGTCTTTGACATATTACAAATTCTCAATACTTTTTGAGATATAAAGGAAGATCTTTCGGCCCCTCTAGGCCCTTGATTTTAGGGGTCAGCCCTTTTTACAAGATATGATTTGAAAGATCTTGAAATTCTACATTTCTTTTGTTCTATATGTTTTAACAAAATATTTCCAGGTAAAAAGATATCGTAGAAAAGATGTTTGAAATTTTTAAATTCGCGATACGACAATTTTCGGCCATAGCGTGCGCCGATGTGCGGCACTTCCGATAAAAATGAAATACCTTATACATATCTATAGACTTTGGTCTATCTTACCTGAAAGATTCATGTTTTTATCTTGAGCCATTATTGAGAAAGTCTGGAGACAACCTGACCCTTCAAAAATCATAAAATCGACAATATCTCCAAACCGG
This sequence comes from Saccostrea cuccullata, assembly GCF_032062105.1. NCBI lineage: Eukaryota > Metazoa > Mollusca > Bivalvia > Ostreida > Ostreidae > Saccostrea > Saccostrea cuccullata. Next base: position 23,088 of record NW_026929683.1, on the reverse strand, counting down.
GAGTGACGTCATCAAATCGGAAAAAAATGCACGAGGTTCAAGTAATGTTACATAAGTCCTGAAAGTTTCATGGAAATCCATCGAGCCGTTTTTGAGAAATCGCGTGCACAAAATCGGTAAGAAAAAAAAGAATAATAATAATAAAAGTGAAAAAGAAACCTAAGAATAACAAGAAGGTCTTCCGCTGAAGACGGAAGACCTTAATAATAATAATAAAGGTAAAAAAGAAACCGAAGAATAATAGAAGGGTCTTCCGCTGAAGACGGAAGACCCTAATAAGAAACAGAGTAAAAACAATATGTTCCCCAACTTCGTTTGGGGAACATAATAACTAGTGCTAATTGTAACGGGAACCGTTACAGATGTTCCCCAAACACTCCCTAACTCCCTTTTGGTGCCAAATTCCCTGTACGCCTTATTAAATAAGACAATATCTGTGCATTTTTGACTTTAACAACGTTTTCCAAGAAGGATATTAATTATATTCAAATTTTAACATTGCACGCGTGCCCATGTGAATGCACGTGCGTAATGATCATATCATCTTGTCTACACTTTCTATATATTTAAATATACTAAATATTAAAGCATTTCGTCCAAAGGTGTTAAAAATCACTCATTTAAGTATATTTTTAAGTTCACTCGTTCCAAATGCATGCACGTGCGTGCACGTGCATGATGACCATACCTTCTTATAGGAGGCCTTTATACCTATCTATGTTCTAAATCCCATCCTGTTTGGTTGAAAACCAAGGGAGTTATAGCCATTTCAAGTTTTCAGCCAATCAGATTGCAGCACACGTGCATGCGCGTGATTTCATGATTTTTTCTCTAAATCATATTGTAGGCTATCCTAATGCATGACTATGTTTTAAATTTCAAAGCATTTCGTCAAAAAACAAAGGAGATATAGCCATTTAAAGTTTCAGCCAATCAGATTGCAGCACACGGGAAGCGCATGCTTTCATGAAAATTCTTATACATCATGCTGTAGATCTTCATAATGTAGGTATATGTTCAAAATTTCAAAGGATTATGACAAGAAACAAGAAAGATATTGAGACTTTAGTTTCAGCCAATCAGAGCGAAGCGCACGTGCATACGCGTGAGATCTTACTTTTTTGACCATGTCATTTTGACTATGCTTCTAATATATACTTATAATATGAATTTCAAAGCATTTCATCAATAATTTAAATAGTTACGTCTGTATCAATTATATTGGAATTTCTCGTGTTGCACGTGCGAGCTCTTGCAAGCACATGTGCATACACATGCTTTCATGATAAATCTTATAATACAGGCTGTAGATCTCCCTAATATATGACTATGTTCAAAATTTCAAATGATTTTATCAAAAAACAAAAAAGATATTGAGACTTTAGTTTCAGCCAATCAGAGAGAAGCGCACGTGCATGCGCGTGCGATCTTGCTACTTTGACCATGTCATCTTGTGCTTACTACTAATATATCCTTACATTATAAGTTTCAAAACATTTCGTCACAAAATAGAAAAGTTACGGTTATATCCATTTTATATTGTTAATTTTAAGTTTTGCACGTGCGCGCTCTTGCAAGCACGTGCGCGCAAAATGACCTTGATTCCGCAAATCTACATAACATGCCTACTTACCCTAAAAAGGTTTCACCTAAGTCGGATGTATAGTTTACAGGAACACTCGCGGACAAAATTTTCCCAGGAAGAAAAATAAGAATAAGAATAATAACTAGAAACGATCTCGTTGCGAGCAACGAGAGGTCTTCCGTCCGATTCTGAAATAAAAAACAAAAAATCTAGCTGAAAATGTCGTAAAAAAATATCGGTCACAGGGGGGATCGAACCCGGGTCGCCCGCGTGGAAATCCAACGTGCTAACCATTACGCCATCGGAAACACCGCTTCAAATTTTTAAATGCGAATTTCTCGAGATTGGCTTCTTTAATTCTAAAGCAAATTACACATTTCGCATTCATTTAAGAGTCTCTCTTTACCCAATGAAAAATCAAAGAAAAATAATGAAAAACAAAAAAGTTGAAAATTTTGATTTTTTTAATTCGCTTCCGGTAGCGACCGGAAGTACTGACGACACACGAAATGGACATTCCGCATATCTAGAAGTCATGCCCTATGTTCTCCAACAAGTCTCCAGTTCATATCTTTAGTAGTTCTTTAGATCTCGAACTGACAAAATTTCATTTTAAAATCAGGAAAATGGCCATAACTTGGCACCAAAAGCAAGTTATTCCAAAATTCTTCCAAAATTAACAATGGCATATAAGAGCGCGTCATCCCTGAAAGTTTGATGAAAAACCGATGAATAGTTCTCGAGATATCGCGTGCACAAAATTTGTCTAAAAAATAAGAATAATAATAATAAGAAACAGTAGAATCACTATAAGGTCTTCCGTGAAGACGGAAGACCTTAACTAGAATCTTGTTGCCCTGGCAACAAATAAGTCTTCCGTTCTTCTAAATCTGTAAGAATTTGCTTTTTTCTCTGCAAAAACATAGATATCATATGTACTCTGAAAGAAAAAAAAACTGCAAAAAGGTCTTTCAGTACTTTTCATGACCAATCTTGTTCTTATGCATTTTGGCACTCATAAGAGCTACACGTGTATCATAGACAAACCAACGGACGAACGAACACCGTACTCTCATAAACTTCACTGTGTTTATGTTCTGGCACAATTGTGATGGTGTTATAAAAATGTCATGAACTAAGTTAGTACCACATTAAACGTAAAGTCGTTGATTTTTGCAGTAATACTATCGAGATTTGTCAGCAGAAAGATTATTCAACTACAGGAATTATTCAGCAATCGATTATTGATTATATGTTGTTTAATGTCCCTCTCGAGAATTTTTCACATGGAGAAGCCTCCACTCGCCGGTGGAGACTGCAAAATGTTGTCCTATAATTTGGCTCCAATCGCCATTGAGCATTGAGGAATCTTTTTGAGTCAGTACCATCTGACACACGGGACCTCGATTTAAACGATCTCATCTGACGGACCGGTCTCCACGTCCCACAACTGAAGTCCATAATACAGATATATGATGCTCTAGCCATATTTTTATTTTATTTTTCATTTCTCAAATTTGTTGCATCCGATTTTCTTAAAGGTCATACTTAATAAAAATCATTTCGAACAACTTTATTGCAATGCATACAGCGTCCGGTGATTTTGATTGACAGGTCAATACATGTGCACTTAGTGTAATACTTTTTAAGCAGAAAAAATATACAGAGAGTGACTATGACGGACTATGAAATCAGAAAATATTTAATACAGAATGGGTACAACTGATATAGAACTGATTTTTTGTCTGTGTAAATGGATAGGATAATCAGGATTAAAAGGGAATCTCTCTCTCTCTCTCTCTCTCTCTCTCTCTCAGACATGTAAATTTCAGTATCTTGCGTAATGAAAAATCTACGATTATAGAATATGAATTCTGTATACATGTTAATGGTAATTATAACCAAATGTTCCAGATTTAATTGTATAACGAATTTATAATTCAAAGGCTTATAATTGCAATAATGTCTCCGAATAAAATCAAGAGGGGGGGGGGGGGGGGTTCAAAAGAATTACATACTCGGTAATTTTATGTTTTATGAATTAAAAGGAAAATACTTAAGGTTGCATGTACATACATATAATTATATAGCATTGCATAAAATTGTGTTCATTCGTATACTTTATCTAACATATCAACAGAACTTTGCAGATGTTTTTGTATCATGTTTTAGCGTAGCATTATTTCACACAGAAACGCGTAACTTTCACATAATGTTAACCCTTTGAGTACTAGTATTTCACAAAAATCCAAGAATCGCTTTTTCTCATCTTTAATAACTTCTCGGTTATATAAAAGTATAGATCATGTATAATAAATAACACTATAAGACTTTTAATCAATGAAATATACGTGTTAAAACCAAATCCAATCCAAAGATTGATTTTCTTTCTTTTAAGTTGCAGATATCAATTTATTTCTAAAGGCTTTACACCTACTCTACTTTCTTTCAGTCCCCTTTTGAGTACATATTTTAGAATCGAAAATAAAACTCGGATTCCGGGATAATTTCGCATTCAAATTAGAAAATGAATTAAGAATATTTTTTTTTAAATATAATCATAACAGACATAATAGATTTACAATACGCTGACAATTTTAAACTATGCATAGACTGAAAGCAGTAACCAACGTAATCTTTCATGCAGAAGTGGATATGGAAACTCAAAGTCTAATTATTTTTTTTTATGTGAAAAGTGTGGATATAGACGTCTGCGACGTCATGGATACTACCTCCGCCTTTATCTCGAAAGTTCTATTCCCACTTACAAGTCAGAGTTATCTATCTTTGCTCATTGTCACTACGTAAATAGAGAAAATGAATTTATTGACGGAACCTTAAATCTCCAAAATGCAGAATCCGATTGAATAAATAATATGTTTAGTATTTTTGTAGAATAATTTGTATATACATCGCTGTAATGTATACTGCGTACAATATTATTTTCTTCAAAGTGCTTAGTTGACACAGAACGGATATTTTTTAAGATATAAATTTGTAAATCAAAAACTTTCAATATAGACTCTACAGACTAACACTACACAGCCAAATTTAAACTAATATGCATATAGTGAATTAAGTAACATGCAAAAGAGAATATTGAATGTGTAAATATGTTGATCTGGAGAGCGTACATATGTCTCTAACGTCATCAATACTATTTCCGCCTTTATCTGGAAAGTTCTATTCTCATTCACAGGTCAGAGTTATCTTTCTTCGCCCACCTTATAATTACTACGTAAATAGAGAAAATTTCGGTACCGAAAATATGCAAAATGCGGAATCTGATTTAAAAACAAATTATGTATTTAGTATTTGTAGAAAAATGTCTGTTTTACATAAGAATATCTTGAAAAAATATCTAAAAATCAAAAAATCAAAAATTGACCAAAATCAAATTCACTTCCGGTTCGGACAGGAAGTACTGGAAACACACGAAAACAACTTCAAAACAAATAGAATATCATGATCTAATACTCCTGTAAATTTCATATCTTTACCTCAAACTGTTTCCGGGAAAACTACCGGACAAAAGTCCATTTTAAAATTCGAACATCGGCCATAACTTCGGACCGGAAGTGAATTTTTCAAAAAACGGAATTTTATATAAACTTCGTATATCAACCTACTTACATGAGAAAAATTGTGAAAATCTATCCAGCCATCTCTGAGTAATCGCGCTCACAAAATTTGGGAGGAATAATAATAATAAAAAGAAACAATACAAACACTATAAGTCTTCCGTTGTGAACGGAAGACTTAATAATAAGAAACAGAGTAAAAACAATATGTTCCCCAACTTCGTTTGGGGAACATAATAAGAAACAGAGTAAAAACAATATGTTCCCCAACTTCGTTTGGGGAACATAATAATACGGACATGCCTTTGGTATTAGCAGGTGAGAATACGTGTACATTGACTGAAAAGTTTAAGTTTAAAACGCATTAGTTCACGTTCAAAAGAAAACTAAATGTACACATGTACTAGATCTTTATGTTTCAGTGTGCGTGTTTCGTATCGTTCAGCCAATTTTGCATTGCTTTTGAACTTTGATGCTTTTAACAATCACTCGTAAGTTCAAAGTAAAATCAAAGTTGTCATAATAATGGATAGTTGTTTTCAGTATCTATGTACCAGTGTGTACATGTACCACTTTCACATTGAAATTTTAGGGTGCTTTCACCATATGCAACAATACTTTCATCTGTGAATACCCACTTTCTAAGCCCACCATGAACTACGAAGGTCAATTAATATGTAAGGACACCAATGAACAGGTAAATTTTTGTTTTGGTATTGAAAATTTCTGTATTTCTAAAATTTCAAAAAATAAAGTCTAATTTCATTTGTGTCATTCTCATGATATCGCTTTCATACAAGTTTATAAACATTTGATTTATATTTTGAAAAATAAGTGTTTCAAACACATAATACTTATGATGCTTGATTATTCATACAGACACATTATTTAAACATGTTACAGTAATATCTATCTGAATGAATGCCTGAGATATGGAACAAGCTGTTTTTATAGACTGCTGTTGTATTTCCAATCTGCATAAAGTATGTGGTTAGAATTTCCATTTTTCAGACACTATTATGGTACATCATATACATGGGTGATCAAACTCACTGGATGGTTTATCAACACTCCCATCCTCACGAACAGCCTTGCCCCCGGAATTTTGCCCTGAAGTAACATTGCAGTCTATTGTCTCCTTTCTTTTTACAACCCTGGCAGCCATGCAGGTATGAAATCTATGAAAGCCATGAAGGGACATAGAATTTTTAAAATTTATAAAAGTAAACCGAGTTCTTGATTTATACAATCCGTTCTCTCGGATTCACCATCTGTTATAACAAATTGCTAATTCATTCTCACAGATTATCAATTCGTTCCCTCAAATTACACAATCCGTTATCTCAGATTGTATAATTCATTCTTTTAGTTTAAATGATTCATTCCCTCGGAATGTAAACCCTTCCCATGATTTCGTTTAAATTATTTATCTGTACATATCGGATATGGTAATACATGTTTAAAAAATAGCATATTGTAGTATTTTACATCCTAACTTTTATTACATATTACGGTCCAAAATGAGAAAAATACATGAACATTTTCAAATCCATGTGCTAGTACGGATATTTGTACAACAAAAAATCTTAGAGGTTTTTGTGTTACTTGTATATTAGAATAATTGAAAGTCCTAGATAGTAAAAGTGAATATGGGTCCTGTGTAATCATAATATTTCGAAAATAAATATACATTGAATTAGTTATGAAAGAGGTTGGAAACGACCGGTTGCTGAAACAAAATAAATAGAACGCACTTATTGATTAAAATGGTTGGATGTTTCTGTACATATATGTATTGAAATTCAAGAGCACAGATTTCCAAAATCATAAAGACTGACGTTGAAACAAATCGAGATGTTGAATTATCAATTTGTGAAAACAAATTACGGGTAAGTAATTCGAGATCTCAAATTATGAATCAAGGGGGAGAATTAGTAATCCTTAAGATCGGATTGTGTAATTCGAGATCTCGTATTATAAATCGAGGGAACAATTTAGTAATCCGTGGGATTAGATTGTCTAATTCGATTCAATGTAATTTTTTACTTTTTTGAAAAATTTACGTGTCCCTCCCTGGCTTTCGTAGCAATCTAATGCCAGATTTTTTTTTACATGTTGCGATAGCGTAAACAGAGGTCTGGCTTTAGTCAGATTGCCACATATGCTATTTGTTTTAGTTCAGTAATTTTACCATGATGGTTTACTACAAGGTTGTTGAATTTGACTAAACAATATCATTTAACTACTTGGATCACATAATAAATACAATTTTAATTTTAAAAGGAAAATCAAATAAATGTAGTAATTTTAGCATTCTTAATTTTATTTATAAATATAAATTTATATACACAATGACATGTATCTGTTTCAAAATACTTAATAAAATCTTTTACAGGATAGAAGCTGATCACTTGTACTTGACAGCAAATAATAATGTCTTGGACAAGTCAAAGAATTTCCTCCAGTCTTACAGAGAAATGACAGTTGATAAAAGAATGGCATTGGTGGACACAAAGTAAAAGTGCTCTTCAACATTTTGTTGAAGATTTCAGTCTGATTTGGAATTCATCTTGCAATATTACTGGATTTGTATATTTGGATATAAGCATCAAATTTTCAACTTATTGACTAAACAGTTTTGCGTTAAATATTGCCAATGCTATCTATTATTATTATATCCCTCCAAGATAACATGTCAAGTCTTTATTGTACCCCTTAAGCTCTGTTATACCAGAAAAATCTTGTATTGAAATCATTTAGTTTTTTTTTTCTTGTTAAATTAAATCCATGAAAATAAAGATTATTTTTAATGACATCAAGAGAATGGATTTCTTGTTTAACAAAAAAATAGTATACATGTTTTGCTAGGGCTTTGTAAGAAGCAGACCAGAATTCTTTGCTTGCAAATTTTGTCATTCGCCATTTTTATTACGTCAACTATTAGATGATTTATCCATGTTTGAAGCATTTCAAAATTGATATTTACTTACAGTTTAAACCAGAATTCTGTACTGATATGACCTTGACCCCCTGAAGAACAAGAGTGTCAAGGTCAATTTTTAATACAAAAATGTTCTTTCATCATATCTTACAAACAATATCATGAAATATACAAAAAGTGTTGAGAATTTGTCCAGAATGTGAAATAACAAACATGTTTATAAAGCCAAAAACTTTAAAAAGTTGTTGCCTAGCAACCACTTAAAGGTCATTAAACAGATATTTGAACTAAAATGATGCATGGATATTGCAGTTCTGATCCCTTCTTGAGAGTATATTAAGAATTTTCCATTTCAGCATCCATTGTGTAAAATTATGGCAAGAATATTGAAAAGTGTTGGAAAAAAATTGATGAAACTTTTGCACTTATTTGACCTTTGACCTCCTAAAAATAGTTCTAATGAGGTCAAACTTTAAGACAATTTATCTGTTGTATGTCCCTTGTAATGTTATGACCTCACATCTAACTTTTATATGTGCTGGGATGCATAAATGTGTCTAGGATGAGTAAAAAATGAAAATTTCTGCCCAAAAATTAAAGAATTCTGCGTTGCTTAGCAACCCCTTTTAAGTAGTTATATGCAGAATTGAAAAAAAAGTTTGTGTTTCATGTAGTACAGTATAATGCTCTTTTGTGGGTATATCTCAAATTTCCTATTTCAACATACATCATTGATACTTAATATTTAGCTTCCATGAAATTTTGCACTTAATTGACCTTTGACCTCAATTTTTACTAATAAGGTCAGTGGTTGAGTATCTAACCAGTCATAAAATATCATCTGTAGGAAATTTCCTACAAAATGGTATGCATTATGCCTACCTTTCCCCTTGGATAAAAAAGTTAGAAATAATTTAATAATGCCATGTCAAAATCACGTAAAATGCGCCGGAAGAGAAAGGGTTAAGTTAGTTTATTTAAGTCCTAGGAGCAGAGAAGAAAATTTTCGAAGAATTCATGTTTACCTATATAATCTATAGAGTCCTGACACCAGAACCCTTGACCCTGGGGCCATAAAATTCACAATTTTGGTAGAGGCACTTTCGCTCGTCATAACTATGTACTTCGTTAGTTTTTTTAATACCTAGAAGCAGAGAAGAAAAATTTCAAAGAATTCATGTATTTTCACATATGAGTACTAATCAAAAGAGCCCCGCCATAACACCAGAACCCCTGACCCTGGGGCCATAAAATTCACATTTAGGTAGAGGCACTTTCGCTCATCACAACTATGCACTCAGTTAATTTATTAAATACCTAGAAGCAGAGGAAAAAATTTTCAAAGAATTCATCTATCTTCACTATATAAATGAATAGAGCCCAGCCCTAACACCAGAACCCCTGACCCTGGGGCCCTAAAATTCATAATTTTAAAAGAGGCATTCTTGCTCATCATTACTATGTACTTAGTTATTTTATTTAATTCCTAGGAGCAGAGAAGAAGATTTTCAAAGAATTCACGTATTTTCAATATATAATCAAACTAGCCCTGCCTTAACACCAGAACACCTGACCCTGGGACCATAAAATTCACAATTTAGGTAAAAGCACTCTTGCTCAACATAACTATACACTTAGTTAGTTTATTTAATACCTAGGAGCAGAGAAGAAGATTTTCAAAGATTTTAATGTATTTTTACTATATAATCTATAGAACCCCTGTTCCTGGGGCCATAAAATTCACAATTTTGGTAGAGGCACTCTTGCTTATCATAACTTTGCATTTAGTTAGTTTATTTAATACCCAAGAGCAGAGAAGAAGATTTTCAAAGAATTCATGTATTTTCTCTACATAATCATAAGAGTCCCACCCTATCAAAAGAACCCCTGACCCTGGGGCCATAATATACTGTGTTTTGTTTGACGAATTAACCACATTTAAGGACAACGCAGAAAATCTTGCAAAATCGGGTGGGCGCGCACTAGGAGCTCTTACATACAAAACACATTCGAATAAATCAATAGGATTCAAAACTTACGAAAAAATGTATATGAGCGGAGTGGCAATTATTTTGGATTACTGCAGTGGAGTATGGGGTTACGACAAACATCATAATATTGAATCTGTACAGCATCGTGCGTTGCGATACTTTTTTGGTGTTCGTAGATTTACGCCAATACTAGCAATTCAAGGAGAAGTTGGTTGGCTTCCTTCATTTTATCGACATCACACTACTGGCTTTTAAAACCCCTGTCCGTATGAAAATCCCCTGTCTCTCTCTGTATCCTACAGCATTTTCACAGTAATCTACGGTATACCTACAGTATGCTACGGTATTCTAGCTCTGTATATACAGTAAATCTCTGTATGCCACTGTATGTATCCCCAGCATGCCACAGTTACATACAGTAGGCCCCGATACGCCTACAGTATGCCACTGTATGGCTACTGTTTCCTACAGACAACTACGGTAAACCCCAGTATATGCCCCAGTACGCCCCTGTATATGTTCATTGAAGCAAAAAGAAGTTTACACACTCCCAAAGCACTGTACGGTTACCTAAGATGTGGGATTATCAATTTAGTATACAGAGTTACTTACCTAAGAAATTTTTCAACACTATTTTAAACACATAGTAGTATTTTTATTTTTAATTTGTAAGGAGACTTATTGTGTTCTTTTATAACTCTGAAATAACTATGAAAAATTAATAAATCATTGCTTCAAAAAAATATTTATCTATCAATTTTTAAAATTAATTATTTAAATATTCTTTGAAATTGATTTATTGAATTGGCTTATTTTATGCAAACAATTTAACGCTAAAATGTCTCTCAAAGTCTTTATGAATCATATTTAAACTACTTTTAATTATTTTACTTCCGTGTCAGATATCAAAATAATCGTCGCATTCTGCACAATCTTAGCCCGTCAATAGCTTTTTAAAATCATTTTATTTTGTTTTGTTTGAAAAAAATCGGTTCTCTTACAAAGAGAAAATGTTATTTCAAACAGCTGCAGAGTGAACACGGTCGCTCTCTGCCACAAAATAAACAAGGTATAGTGGTCAGTGAAAAAGACAATAGGCGTCATTACTGAGTACCCCGTATCACTGGTAAACAATCAATGGCTTTGAAGTTCTTTCATAATCGTGTAAGGGTTTTGTTTGTTTGTTTATTTATTCCTTAAGTCATATGACTTATCAGATAGCATAATTACAAGATACAGGATGTAAAGCACACAATTAATATACATAAATGAAATATTTACATATACTTCTTTTAAGTTAATACTGCTTGTTGCATACAATATTTCCAACAAAACATGGAAAAACTCAGTTTACAGATGTAAATCTCTAAGTGCCTCTGCTTTTTGGAGGAATTTCCCTATATTACAAAGTTCACTCACATTTTCAGTTGATAATAATTGTAATAGTTTATACATGCTAGGTCTATACCAATAATACTTTTTAATATACAATTTTCTGTACTCAAGATAAAGTGGACATTTTAAAATAAAATGATACTCATCTTCAACCTCCATCTGACAACAAAAACAAAATCTATTCTCCCTAGGAATATGAGTAAATCTTCCCTTCTCAATCATTAATAAATGTGCACTTAATCTATATTTTGTAATCAATTGAATATACTTGGATGGAATTGGTTTCATTAAATAGGATTGCATACACAGCCTATTTGTTAAATATCTATACACAAAACACTTTGAAGACGAAGAAAAAAAAGCATCACATTCTTGTTGAAAGCAGTCAGTTAATCTTTGTTTGAAAATTTTTAAAAATATATTTTTGTTTGTAATATTTTGACAATACCAAACGTCTCCAAATCCTACTGAAAATAATAAGTATTTTACATTAAGTAACCAATTATATCTTGTACAAGAATTTGTCTCAATTCTTTCAAGCATATCTTGATAAATACTTTTCAATATACAGTTTTCTGACTCCAATAGTTTTAACCAAAACTTTATAATACGAACTTTTCTTTGAATAAAAAGAGGTAAGCGACCAAGTTCATTATAAATCATCAATGACGATGTATTTTTTCTCACTTTCAACATAATTTTTAGATATTCTAAATGTATTTTCTCTATAGCATCACCCTTATGGAATCCCCATATTTCACTTGCATAATTCAAAATACTACTTACATAAGTATCAAACAAAGACAGACGAGTAACATAATTAAAATGCACATTTTTCATAGACTTCAAAAGTTTAAACATACATTTCCTCCCCTGAGTAGCCAATTTTAACTGAGCTTTATGAAAATTACCTGTGTATGTCAGAGTGAGACCAAGATAAGTAAACTGATTAACAGCTTCAACTTCCTCATCATTATAAAACCATTTAATATTTGGATTCAATCGACCAGACTTTCTAAATACTACTATTTTAGTTTTACTTACATTTACAGATAATTTCCAATCATTACAATATGAGTAAAGCACATCAAGCATTTTTTGTAATCCCTCAGGAGAATCGGAAAACAATACCATGTCATCTGCATATAACATTAAAAACAATGACACTTCTTGGAGACTAATATCTTGACAATTGGACCTGATAAAAGCATTCTCAAAATTATTTAAATATAAAGAAAAAAGTAGTGGAGACAATGCTTCTCCCTGAAGGACTCCTTGTTCTACTTTGAAAAAGTCACTAAAATTGTTTTTGTATTTCACACAACTTCTAACATTCTTATACAGAGACCATATACTGTTAAACATTTTGCCCTTAATCCCTAATGTTATGAGCTTTTGAAAAAGAAAATTTCTGTTTATACTATCAAATGCCTTACGGAAGTCCACAAAACAACAGTAGAGTTTTTTCCCGTTCGAAAGATGTTTATCAATTATACTTTGCAGTGCAAAAATTGCATCTATGGTACCAACCCCAGGTCTGAATCCAAACTGTGCATCCGTTAAAATATAGTTACTTTCGGACCATTTTATAAGTCTATTATTAAGTATAGTCGTAAATATTTTTAACATACAACTCATGAGGGTAATCCCCCTATAATTATCTGTTACATTTGGATCAGCCTTTTTAAGAATAGGTACTATTTCACCTTCACACCATGTGAGGGGAATATTACCTGTATCAAATATAACATTAAATATTCTTGTTAAAAGTGGACTTAATTCTTCACACATATATTTAAAATATTCATTTATCAAATTATCTTTTCCTGGCGATTTTCTGCTTTTTAGACAGTTTATAACATCTACAACTTCTTTAACAGTTATATTGACATCTAGTTCATCAAATACAGCATTCATATCATATTCTGTATTCCAAAAATCAGTATATGTAACATCTTTACAGACACCTAGATTTCTGAAATGTTCGAAAAAATCTTCTACACTAAGATTACAATTATTTTGTGGCTTACGATTCTTAAAAAAATTAAAAAACTCCCTAGGCGAAGTGCGCCTCAGGTATTCTAACTGGCTACCTTGACATCGCCTAAACTCACATCTTGCCCTATTCATACATTTTTTATAATCGTTTTAAAATTCAATCAATAATTGTCTATTAAAATGACTTCTACATACATTAAATATAAAAAGTTTCTCTTTGTAAATTCTATACAGCTCTTTACATCTCTCATTAAACCAGGGTTTATTCGTAACTACTTCCTTATGTTTTTGTTTATTACAAATATTATGTTTACAATATGGCTCAAAAACCTCAAAAACCTCGTTCAGACAATGTGTAAAATTAGAGATAGATTCCGAGATATTGACACCATTCTCCATAGAGGATACTATACCATTTAAATCGTGTAAAACACTTTGTAAATTCTCTCTCATTTCAGATATATTATCTTGATTCCATCTATAAAAGTAACCTGTAAGGGTTTTGAAAACCGATTTTTTTTTACAGTCAAAACAAAGTAGAAATATAAAATTGCAATTGACAAATTAAAATTGTGCATAATCTGACAATTATTTTGATATCCATCATGGACGTAAAATATCTAAAATTCTTTTTAATATGCTTAAAAAATACTTTGTAGCATACTTTAGGATAGAAATATTTATACAAAAAACCTTTAAAAAATCTAATTTTTTGGAATATAAATAATTATTATTTTGTTGTATTGTAAATTTTAAAATTATAATTAAAGAGTTTGACATATTTATGGTGATAAATTAATTATTTATTTTATTTATTTACCGTTTATTTATTTTTGTAACACCTATTTAATCCATAAATAACTTGGAAGGGTTTTTTTGTACCTTGTGGGGAAAAAAAATCACAAACACACACTTACACAACAAGAGTAATGCTGCATTTTAGAAAAAAATATATTTTAAAATCTATTCAATAATTGATTTTTAAATGGTAAGAGAATAAAAAAAAATAAAACTGATTAAAAGCAAGTATTTAATCATAGTAAAAAGAACAAAATCTTTATCTATTTATATTTAAAATTGACTCTACAAACAAATTAATTAATTATAATCCCGAAGGTTGGATTTATTTGGCTTATTTAATGTAAACAAGTTTCCTCTAAAATGTCTCTCAAAGTCTTTTTGAAGCATATTTATACTACTTTAAATTATTTTACTTCCGTGTTGGATATCAAAATAATCGTCTCATTATGCACAATCTTAACCCGTCAATAGCTTTTTTGATACTTTTATTTTGTTTTGTTTGACAAAAATCGGTTCTCTCACAAAGAGAAAATGTTATTTCAACAGTGCGGGGTGGACACGGTCGCTCTCTGCCGCAAAATAAACAAGGTATAGTGGTAAGTGAAAAAGACAATAGGTGTCATTGCTGTGTACCCCGAGTCACTTGTAAACAATCAATGGCTTTGAAGCTCTTTCATAATCATGTTACTGTTTTGAAAACCGATTTTTTTTTTCAATCAAAACAAAGTAAAAATATTAAATAGCAATTGACAAATTAAAATTGTACATAATCTGACGATTTTTTTTATATCCATCATGGTCGTAAAATAATTGAAATTTGTTTCAATATGCTTAAAAAATACTTTGTAGCATATTTTAGGAGAAATTATTTTCGTATTACAATAAAACTAAAAAAATCAATTGGGGGATATAAATAATTGATTATGTTGTTGTATTGTAAATTAAAAAAAAAATACAATTAAAGAGTTTGACATTTTTATGGTGATAAATAAATTATTTTATTTATTTACCATTTATTTATTTTTCTAACACCTGTTTAATCCATAAAATACTTGGAATGGGTGTTTGTACCTTTTGGAAAAATAATTACAAATACACACAGCTACACAACAAAGTAATGCTGCATTTAAAAAGGTGAATTTAAAACGTCTTTGGAATCGACTCGTTACAATGCCGGACGACAGACTTACGAAAAAAATATTCTTGTGGGACCTGGAACAATTTTTATCAAACAACAGAAATTGGTCGCATACAGCCAAACTCCTATTTGAATCTCTTGATATGTCTACCCATTTCCAAAATCAAATGGCCTGCAACTTAACCATAGTGGAAGAAAAACTCCGTCAAAAATTTCTAAACGCATGGAATAAAGATCTCCAAAACGTCCCAAAACTTGGAACCTACCGAGCCGTAAAATCTGCTTTTCAAACCGAGAAATATGTAATGATGGATATCCCAAAATGCCATCGTTCTATACTTGCTGAATTTAGATGCGGTGTGTTACCAATAAGGATAGAAACAGGACGGTATAAGGGGGAGGCTTTATCAGGCAGACTCTGTACTCTATGTTTATCAAATAGTGTAGAAGATGAATGTCACTTTTTGCTTCATTGTACATCATATTCAAATCTAAGAGCAAACTTTTTTACCAGTATTGAATTTAACCCAACTTTATTTGATAATGATATGTCAGATTTAGACAAAACCAAATTTCTTTTATTAAATTTCCCAAGGCAGATCGGAAAATTCATATATTCTATATTCATAATCTATTATTTATAGTAAACGCAATGCGTAATATCTCTGTATCATTGAATGTTATATTGTTAAAGTGACATATAGGCCGGATGGGCCGGGTGTGATCAACATTTTGCACTGTTCTAATTATTATATCTCCACCTGAGGTATCTTTTTATGGATCGGCTATCATTACTTTTACAGTATAGCTCTATTACAAAGTTTCTACTTTTATAGTTTTTAGCTCACCTGAGCTGAAAGCTCACATTTTGTCCGGCGTCCGTCTGTCTGTCTATCCGTCTGTCTGTAAACTTTTCACATTTTCGACTTCTTCTCAAGAACCGCTGGGCCAATTTCAACCAAACTTGTCACAAAGTATCCTTGGGTAAAAGGGATTCAAGTTTGTTCAAATGAAGGGTCACGCATTCATTCAAGTGGAGAAAATTTGGTGGCATATTTTAAAAATCTTCTTCTCAAGAACCACTGTGCCAGGAAAGATAAAACTTATGGTGAAACATCCTCAGGTAGTGTAGATTCAAATTTGTTCAAATCATGACCCCCGGGGGTAGGGCCGGGGAAAATTGGCCGACCAAAGTTTTACATAGAAATATATAGGAAAATTCTTTAAAAATCTTCTTCTCAAGAATGACAAAGCCATAATTCATCATATTTATATGGAAGCATGCTCAGGTAGTGTAGATTCAAGTTTGTTCAAATCATGACCCCCGGGGGTAGGGCGGGGCCAAAATGGCCGACTAAAGATTTTTAAGATATATATCGGACATTTTTTAAAAAATCATTTTCTAACAAATAGCAAATCTATGATTGGTTATGGGAGTACTTTTGGATTTAAACTTTACAATAAAAAGCCAGTTTCTACTTTTGCTACTCTTAATGCACAGGTGAGCGATGTGGCCCATGGGCCTCTTGTCAAGTGAAACATATTCTTGAAAAGTTAACATAAAGATATATACTTACGTTTACATGAAAACCGGTGAATAGAAATTACAGCTCTAGCGTAAGCAAACGTATAACGTCATTAATTTTACTCTTCATCCCTTTTGAAAGAATTGCAACTTTAACACCAATATGTGTTTAAAATCTTTCAAAACCTTCAAATATCTACAATATAACCTGCTGAATTCATAAGTAAACGCTTATTTAAGAATTCACCAAATTAAACGTTAATTTTCAAAATATAGACAACATTCATTGACAAAAAATTGACCTTTTCAGACAGAAAACTGAATAATAGTAAGACCTTAAATATTCTGTTAAATGATGTCTGTCCTTTGGAATCTGACTAAGTAAGAATACAGTTAGTTTCTGCAGTTAGAGGCGCAATTCGAATGAGACAAAAACAAGGAACTTTCACCGAATATACTTTAAAAGATATTATGAACTCAGTACACCATATTTTTGGCAATCACACAAAATCAAATATCCACACATCAATTTCTTTTTCTGAAAACCTTGAAAATTTGCTCCCATGAAAATATGTAATTTAATAATATTTTTCTCTAGGCGTTACTGAATGTAGCTGCAGAATTGTAGCATTATCATGAGTATAGTTTAAT
Source organism: Saccostrea cuccullata (assembly GCF_032062105.1). NCBI lineage: Eukaryota > Metazoa > Mollusca > Bivalvia > Ostreida > Ostreidae > Saccostrea > Saccostrea cuccullata. The sequence goes on along the minus strand of NW_026929683.1, from coordinate 5,482 downwards.
ATTTCTGGTAAGGCGGAACAATAAAACCACAAAGCTATAGTTCTGCAGCTACACTGATTTTTTGTCCCCCACTTGAAAAGTGGGGGATATTAATTTGGCTTTGTCCGTCCGTCCGTCTTTCTGTCTGTCTGTAACGCTTTCGTTTCCACACGATATCTCGAGAAAATTTTGAGCTTTTACAATGAAATTTAGCATAGCAACTCCCTGTGGCCTAAGGAAGACCCCTATTGATTTTGAGGTTAAAAGGTCAAGGTCATAAATAAGCAAATTCTGTCTGTTGTAACACTTTCGTTTCCACACGATATCTGTAGAACCATTTGAGCTATTGCAATGAAATTTAACATAACTCCCTGTGGCCTAAGGAAGACCCCTATTGATTTTGAGGTCAAAAGATCAAAGTTCAAGGTCGTAAATTTATACATTCTGTTTGTGTGTAACACTATCATTTCCGGGCTATATTTCAAGAAGATTTTGAGCTTACGCAATGTCATTTTATACCAAAACTCCATAGGACCTCTCTCACCCCTCTCAAAGTGCCCCGCCCCGTTTGTTTTATTAGTATTTATAGTATTACATGTCGCTATTTTTAGCACAGGGGCATGCGGAGAGTTATTGCGTATAAAACAGGTTCTCGGCGGACTTTATGTTCTTATTACATCTACTAGAACTGTTTTATAAAGGCTAAATAAATCAAACACTATAGATTGTGTAAATTTTTGACAATATCGAACATGAATATATACATGTACGTGACTTCACTTCTGCATATACTTGACTTCATTTAAAGCGGTTTCGTGGTCTAGTGGTATGTCTCTCGCTTCACATGTGAGAGGTCCCCAAATTGAATCTCGGACGATCTCCTTCTTTTTTATTTTTTAACTTTTCTTTTTTTAAAATGATAGTATTCAGCATGTGAAAAGAATAATTTATGAGGTTATAAAATCATCATTACAGTGTGGTAAATATTCCATATAAAAAGAATCTTCTATACACATAATAAAGAATAAGCAATCAAATCTTTATACGCATATTGACATACATGTATTTTATTTGCTTCAGTATACATGTACACATTAATAATTCTACAAATTCAGTCAGGGGGGATCCGACTTTTTCCCTAAGCGGGGGACATGAATTCTCTGAATTAGCTTGTTTTTTTTTTTACTTTCTGAGAGCATCACTCTCAAGAGCATCACTTTTACAACATATGTGCATTTTTGTCCCTCGCTTAAAAGGTTGTGGAGATTAATTTGGGTCTGTCCGTCCGTCCGTCATTCTGTCTGACTTTAACGCTTTCTTTTCTACATGATATCTCGAGAACCCTTCGAGCTTTCGCAATGAAATTCTGCATATCAACTCCCTATGGACTAAAAAAGAACCCTATTGATTTTAGGTCCAAAGGTCAAGGTCATAAATTTGCAAATTCTGTCTTTTATTACAATTTCGTTTCCGAGCGATACCTCGGAAAGCCTTTGAGCTTTTGCAATGAAATTCTACAGTACAACTCCCTGTGGCCTTAGAAACAGCCCTATTTATTTTGAGGTCAAAAGGTCAAAGTTCATGATCGTTAATTTTCTTGCTTCCTTCCTTGGTATACTAGGATACAGTGATTAAACATCTATGCAAAATAATACAGAAGAATTTGGCAACGGTTGATTCAATGTTTCCTCAAGAAATCTGTGGTATCTTGTATGTAACTTTTAAGTGATTTGTTTGTATCCTCGAGCTGTAATTCAACATACTCTGCTAGCTTTTCTGTTTGTTTTCTAGCCATTTACTATAGTTCTCAGCGAGTGATTTTTCTTGTGTACTTTTGGATTGGCCTGTAGTTTACCGGACGAAATTTCTGTTGGTAAAAGGTAGTATATATTTAGATATTTCATACAGTTTTTATAAATTTAAATAATAACTAGATACGATCTCGTTGCGAGCAACGAGCGGGTCTTCCGTCCAATTCTTGATGAGATGAGATAAGATTTTGATTCCGATTTTCATTCTAAAATAATGATTTTCCATAATCTGTAAAAAGACATTGAACATTAAAGACTTTCAAAAAATCAACTTTTGGCCCCTCACGGCCCCAAACATTAGGGATCAGCCCTTTTTCCTTCATATCATCTGAAAGCTCTCATGATTTTGATGACTTTTTGTTCAACAAATATTCAGAGACTTTTTTTTTCGTTTTTGAGTTATTCACATAAGAAATATTTAGGGGCCAGCCCTTGAACTCCTTAATGGGGACGTTTAGCGAAAAATTAAAGGTTGCACATTGTTCAGAACATGATTTTGAACATCTTTTGTTCAATATTACTTATCAATATATTTCTCATTTTCGAGATATAAAGCGTCAAAGATTTAGCATTCTGGCCCCTTTTGGCCCCTTATCATGTAATATATGACATTAAAATCATAATATACAGTGGTAGATTGTTGAGGTAAACATTTTTGCTTCAGTAATATATAACAAAATATTGACTGTTAAAGAGTTATCGAAAAAAGACTTTAAGCCCCTTTCGGACCCTAATTTGAGTGCCCAGCCCCTTTTTCTTGATTTCATCTTGAAGCTCTTAGAATTTTGAACACTTTATGTTCAACAACTATTCAGAGATTCTTTTTCGTTTTCGAGTTATTTGCAAAAGACATATTTAGGGGCCAACCCTTCAACTCCCTAATGGGGACGTTTATCGAAAAATGAAAGGTTGCATATTGTTCAGAACATGATTTTGAACATCTTTTGTTCAATATTACTTGTCAAAATATTTCTCACTTTCGAGATATAAAGCGTCAAAGATTTAGCATTCTGGCCCCTTTTGGCCCCTAATCATGTATCATACGACATTAAAATCATAATATACAGTGGTAGATTGTTGAGATAAACATTTTTGCTTCAGTGATGTATAACAAAATATTGACTGTTAAAGAGTTATCGAAAAAAGACTTTTAGCCCTTTTTGGCCCCTAATGTGATGAGTCAGCACTTTTTTCTTGATATCATTTTAAAGATCTTGTCATTCTGCACAAATTTTGTTCAGTATATTTTAACAAAATAATTATACTTTAAAAGATATGATGCAAAATGTCTTAAAAAATCAGTCATGATTCGTGTCCTAAATTTTGACCCCTACCGAGCTTCCATACTAGGCACTTCCGGAAAATATCCTGACCCAGGTGCAACATGGGAACATGTTCTCTATTATCCCTGAAAATTTCAGCTTTCTAGCTTGAGCCGTTTTTGAGTTCCATCACAGACAAGGAGGTCCTCTAAATTTCGATCAAAGGGCGATAACTTCCGAGCGGAAGTGAATTTCAAAAAAATGAAAAAAAAACGTATAAGTTTTAGATAAAGATACATCTTCGCTGAAAATTTCAAGTAAATCGGTCGAGCCATCTCTGAGAAATCTTCTGCACAAAATTTGTAAGAAGAAAAGGCAAGAATAATAATAAAAGTGAAATAGAAACAATAGAATAATAGAAGGGTCTTCCTCTGAAGACGGAAGACCCTAATAATATCCTTTATTTATACAGGATGGCACAATTAGTTGGTTTGTCTAAGCTGCGTCTAAAAACATCAGAAGTATGATCTATGTGATTAACATTTTAGTTTGTAGACTGGAAATAATTTCTTATATATGCTGATTTAAAACTTTGCAATGATGGACAATTCTTTAAAATTTCTGGCAATTTATTCCATAGCTGGGAACCGTAAATTTTAAAAGATCTTCCTGTAATATTCTGTGTTTGCCCTCGGAATATACAATGAATTGCTTTGACTCAGTCTTGTAGATCTGTTTTTTTTTTCATGTACAAATTTAAAAACAAATTAATAATCGGCAGTTAATCCATTTAAGACTTTAAAAACAAGGATGTCAGTTCTATACGTAAAATGATCATCAATTGGCATCCATCTCAGTTGTTGAAATATTTCCGATGTAGATGTATAAAATGTAGTATTTAAAATCACTGGCAGCTCGCTTTTGGAGTTTACATAGTTTGCTAAAACCTCTGTTTTTCATATTGCCCCAAACAGTACAACAAAAATTGAAATGGGGAAAAAAACAATTGTGTTAAAAAATTTTAACAGTAGCTCAGAGGATATGAATGATCCTAATCTAGACAAAACACCTATTTTGAAAGTTTTTTCGTTAAATTTTCAACGTGTTCAGACCATGTCGATGTAAACACCAAGTAGTTTCGCACCAGTTACATTTTCAATCACAATACTACCCACTTTAATACAAAAATTCCTTTTTCCTTAATTTTTCATCAACCTCAAGCAGCTCTGACATTTCCTTCAATAAAATGGGTGAGGACAACAGGGTCGGGATCTGGAAGAAAGGATCGGGATGCATGGTCGGACTTCCTCATCACTGAAGACAGTATTTGAGGGTTACGGCTGGCTTCAGATGTCATCTTAATGTTAAAAACTTTTTCTTCTTCTGACGCCACATTAACCCTGATTAATCCTCTTCCAAGCTGATGGCCATGATGGTATATCAATTGAGCTTTTCTGATCACATTTTGTTTGGCGTTATCTGTCTAGCTGTCCGTCTGTTTGTCAGTAAACTTCTCGCATTTTTGACTTCTTCTCTAGAACTATAAGGCCAATTTCAACAAAACTTGACACAAAGCATCCTTAGGTGAAGGGGACTCAAGTTTCTTCAAATGATGGCCATACCCTCATTCAATGGGAGATAATTCAGCAATATTGAAAATTTGTAAGAATGTTTTAAAAATCTTCTCAAGAACTACTGTGCCAGGAAAGAATAAAATTATGGGGAATCAACCTCAGATAGTTTTGATTCAACTTTGTTCAAATCATGACCCCAAGGGCAGGGCCACAATGGCGACCAAAGTTTTCATAACATAGAAATATATAGGAAAATTCTTGAGAAATCCTTTTCTCAGGAGTATCAAAGCAATGATTGATCATATTTATATGGAAGCACCCTCAGGTAGTGCTGATTCAAGGTTGTTCAAACCATCATCCCCAGGGGTGGGCTGGGGCCATTATGGCTGATCAAGTTTTACATAGAAGTATAAGGGATTTTTTTAAAAATCTTTTTCTCAAGAATAACAATTAGGGCATGATTGATAATATTTATATGGAAGCATCCTCAGATGTGTAGATTCAAGTTTGTTGAAAAAGACACAAAAGCATATAAAAAGTACTATTTTTACAGATAATGCAGAGCATTAAGCGAACTTTAAGCAGCTAGAAAATACAGAACTTGTAGTTTTGGGAGCTTTGCATAAAATTAAAAAAGAAAAAAATGGATGAAGGAGAAAAGGACTTTAAAAAACCAAAGCATCTGTTAAATCACTAGAATGCAAAGAGAATGAAAAACTTAAGAAAGAGCTGGAAACTGGAAAAAACAATCGGAAAAAATGGAAATGGAGAGGAAAAAACTGAAAGAAGAATTGAATCAGTCACAGGCCATTGTGTCCTCTGTGTGTTTTTCTGACACTGACGAACATTCTGATGA